>NC_045977.1:41427026-41428759 GCF_010909765.2 Amblyraja radiata
TTATTGAAACGTGTAAGATTATTAAGGGTTTGGACACGCTAGAGGCAGGAAACATGTTCCCAATGTTGGGGGAGTCCAGAACCAGGGGCCATAGTTTAAGAATAAGGGGTAAGCCATCTAGAACGGAGACGAGGAAACACTTTTTCACACAGAGAGTTGTGAGTCTGTGGAATTCTCTGCCTCAGAGGGCGGTGGAGGCTGGTTCTCTGGATGCTTTCAAGAGAGAGCTAGATAGGGCTCTTAAAAATAGCGGAGTCAGTGGATATGGGGAGAAGGCAGGAATGGGGTACTGATTGGGGACGATCAGCCATGATCACATTGAATGGCGGTGCTGGCTCGAAGGGCCGAATGGCCTACTCCTGCACCTATTGTCTATTGCACTTTCTCCCCATTCAATCTGTTTTGACATTTTATTGTTTCAATGTAAAACTACCGGATCATCACTGTGTGTGGGAATTATACGACCACCTTCTGCCCCATTGGCCCACACCCACCAAGATGCTCCATCTAAGCTAGTCCCACCTGCCCGCGTTTGGACCACATCCCCCTAAACCTTTCCCATCCACGTACCTGTCCAAATGTCTTCTAAATGTTGAGTTTAGTTCAGAGATACAGCACGGAAACAGGCCCTTCGGCCCTCCGGGTCCGTGCTGACCAGCGACCCCCGCACACTAACACTATCCTACACCCACTAGGGACAATCTTTACATTCACCAACCCAATTAACCTACAAACCTGTACGTCTTTAGAGTGTGGGAGGAAACCGAAGATTCCCCACCTAAGGCAGAGAATTCCACAGACTCACAACTCTCTGGGTGATAAAGTTTTTCCTCGGACAGAGGTGTCTGGAGATAATGAAACACAATCAATATTGTAATACAGCTGTGTACCCATAATATGCTAACATTAGGCTGCATACTAAACATTATTCCCTTTATCCTGTATCTGTACACTGTGGACGGCTCGATAGTAATCATGTACACACTTCCGCAGACTGGTCGGCGCGCAACAAAAGGCATTTCACTGCCTCTTTGTACACGTGACAATAAACTAAACTAAACCGAAAAAAACACTAAATATGCTGAAAGGAATTTTCATCATTAAGGGTTGTATTTTCATTATTATTTGTAATCTGCATGTTATTGCGTTTGCAGGTTTGTGAAACTCTCACTGTTTACTTGTCCATACATGTGGCAATTAAACTCTCTGGAGGAATCCAATTGATGGCGTGCAAATGTTGTTATGTATAGATTCCAGTTTATAAATATGCGGTTATGGACAGATGCACAATCATTTTATTGTGGGAATCCCACATTGTGAATATAGTTCTTCAGGTTATGTTGGATAAATGTCACGACTGCTTCCACACCAGTTTTGAATTCAAAATTGGCTCGGTGGTGGAGCGGGTAGAGTTGCTGCCTCACAGCGCCAGAGACCCGGGTTTGATCCCAACCACGGGCGCTGTCTGTACGGAGTTTGCACGTTCTCCCCGTGACCTGCGTGGGTTTTCTCCGAGATCTTCGGTTTCCTCCCACACTCCAAAGACGTGCAGGTTTGTAGGTTAATTGGCTTGGTGTAAGTGTAAATTGTCCCTAGTGTGTGTTGGATAGTGTTAGTGTGCGGGGATCGCTGGTCGGCACAGACTCGATGGGCTGAAGGGCCTGTTTACGTGCTGTATCTCTAAACTAAACTATTTTACCGAATGAGCATTTGGTGATTAAGTCTCGCGCACT
>NC_045977.1:41439899-41449899 GCF_010909765.2 Amblyraja radiata
AAGAACAGTACATTCTGTCCTGACTGGGGTAATTGTGTTTATGTATTGGGGAAGCTTTGCTGAGCTGTATGCCAAAACATGTATTTCACTGTAGATGGACACAAAAAGCTGGAGTAACTCAGCGGGACAGGCAGCATCTCTGGAGAGAAGGAATGGGTGACGTTTCAGGTCGAGACCCCTCTATGTATTTCACTGTACCTCCTGTTACATGATAGTTAAGAAAACCATTGAAGCATTGATTGTAAAATACTGATGCTTCAGAATGGTGAAGTTTTCTAACTACACATAATTATGTATTTTAAAAACTACATGGGATTGAAACATCAGAATAGGTTTCTGCACCTCAAGATTGATCCCTGGGATGGCGGGACTGTCATATGAGGAAAGATTGAAAAGACTAGGCTTGTATTCACCGGAGTTTAGAAGGATGAGGGGGTATCTTATAGAAACATATAAAATTATAAAAGGACTGGACAGGTTAGATGCAGGAAAAATGTTCCCAATGTTGGGCGAGTCCAGAACCAGGGGCCACAGTCTTAGAATAAAGGGGAGGTCATTTAAGACTGAGGTGAGAAAAAAACTTTTTCACCCAGAGAGTTGTGAATTTATGGAATTCCCTGCCACAGAGGGCAGTGGAGGCCAAGTCACTGGATGGATTTAAGAGTTAGATAGAGCTCTAGGGGCTAGTGGAGTCAAGGGATATGGGGAGAAGGCAGGAACGGGTTATTGATTGGGGACGATCAGCCATGATCACAATTAATGGCGGTGCTGGCTCGAAGGGCCGAATGGCCTCCTCCTGCACCTATGTTTCTATATTTCTATGACAAGAAAATGTAAGTCACGATTTAGGGGGAGCTAAGAATAAGCCTGTCTATATTTTTGTTTGGTGAAGATTGGGCTGCAATATAAATCTTATCCATTAGAGGTCTCCTTGGTAAAGCCTTCCTGAGACTTGGGCGAATGTTCCCATTCAGGAACATGTTCTGCTCACATCGCAGCCCCTTGGAGATGTTGGCTCAGCAGCAATAACCCGCATCTCCATAGAAATTCTGTTTGAAATAGATCAGAAAACATTGAGACATGAAAAAAAAAAAATTTAATAATTGAAATCGAGAGACCTTCAGACAGCCACGAGTGGCCCCGGCACAAATCTTCTGTGTATTTGTTAAGCAGAGAAGTGAATTGATGAACTGCAGATCCGTGATGCCAATTCTTTCAGAGCTCGGGAATAAAAAAAGAATCCCGCAAGCTTGAGGGAACTAACATTTATTTATGCCTTGTCAATGGATGTTACTTCAAATTAGACAGCAAGAAAGCCAACAAGGAGGATCGTATTTTTAAATTGGTCGAGGCAGCTAGTTGGTACACTGGGAAAACCAAATAGATTTGGTTAACCTCATCAAAGAATTCTGTTCCACTTGATAGAAATCAGCAATCTACATTGCCAGTCGGTATATCTTATGTGTTCATTGTCGGCTTGTACTCGCTAGAATTTAGGAGATTGAGGGGGGATCTTATAGAAACTTACAACATTCTTAAGGGGTTGGACAGGCTAGATGCAGGAAGATTGTTCCCGATGTTGGGGAAGTCCTGGACTAGGGGTCACAGTTTAAAGATAGAGGGGAAATCCTTTAGGACCGAGATGAGAAAAACATTTTTCACACAGAGAGTGGTGAACCTGTGGAATTCTCTGCCACAGAAGGTAGTTGAGGCCACAGTTCATTGGCTATATTTAAGAGGGAGTTAGATGTGGCCCTTGTGGCTAAAGGGATCAGGGGGTATGGAGAGAAGGCAGGTACGGGATACTGAGTTGGATGATCAGCCATGATCATATTGAATGGCGGTGCTGGCTCGAAGGGCCGAATGGCCTACTCCTGCACCTATTTTCTATGTTTCTATGTTTGATCTTCTGAAGTTGGATCATTTCACAGAGGGACTGAGATAATTAGTCCGTGCTTTGAGTGCACGGACTGGGACATGTTCAGGACAGCAGCCACTCATAACCAAAACATCAATGTGGATGAGTATGCCATGTCTGTGTCGGGATACACACAGAAGTGCATGGAGGACGTCACTGTCATCAGGAACATCACAACCCGGGCCAACCACAAACCTTGGATTACTGCAGAGGTGCGTGCCATGCTGAAAGCACGGAATCTGGTGATTTGGGGGCTCTGAGAACAGCGAGAGCCAACCTCAACCGTGAAATAAGGGAAGCAAAGTGCGCCCACGGACAGAAAATCCAGGGTTTCTTCCAGGATGATACCAACACCAGGAACATGTGGGAAGGCATCCGGGCCATAACAAACTACAAGGCCCCTCAGATGTCTTGTAAGGATGACACAGACTTTCTCAATGAACTCAATAATCATTTCGGCAGGTTTGAGGCACTGAACACCACTACAGTGAGGAAATTAGAGCCCCAACCAGGAGAACAGACACTGTCTTTTGAAACTGCTGAAGTCCGCAGAATCCTGGAGGGTATTGACCAGCGAAAGGCAGCCGGACCGGATAACATACCGGGGCGTCTGCTTAGGGGATGTGCCGACCAGCTGGCTCTGGTTCTGACAGACATTTTTAACATCTCCCTGAACCAGGCCATTGTTCCATCATGTTTCAAGACAGCCACCATCATACCAGTTCCCAAAAAGTCTACAATAACCTGCCTAAATGATTACCGCCCCATAGCACTCACACCAATAATAATGAAGTGCTTTGAGAGGCTTATTAAGCAGCACATGGTCTCTAAACTCCCCTCCAGTTTTGACCCGTTCCAGTTTGCTTATCGCCCGAACCGCTCCACAGAGGATGCTATCTCCTCTGCAGTCCACCTGAGCCTACAACACCTGGAGGAGAGGAACACCCACGTGCGGATGCTGTTTGTTGATTTCAGCTCAGCATTCAATACGATAATCCCCCAGCATCTGGTGAGCAAACTGGCACCCCTAGGTTTCAATACCATACTATGCAACTGGATCCTGGATTTCCTTTCTGAAAGACCCCAGTCTGTGCGGGTGGGGAAGAACACCTCCTCAGTCATCACACTGAGCACCGGCTCCCCTCAGGGCTGTGTCCTGAGTCCGCTGCTCTTCACATTGATGACACATGACTGTGTCGCCAGGTCCACTACTAACCATATCATCAAATACGCGGATGACACAACAGTAGTGGGCCTCATCCGCAATAACGACGACCAGGCATATAGAGAGGAGGTGGAACAGCTCGTGAGCTGGTGCAGCAGGAACAACCTTCTCCTAAATGTGAACAAAACCAAGAAGATTGTCGTCGATTTCAGAAGGAAAATTCAGCCCAGTCACACTCCACTTTGCATCAACAACTCAGCAGTGGAGCAGGTGAAAAGGATCAAGTTCCTGGGGGTGCATATAACGGATACCTTACCTTGGACTACAAACATCACATCTCTGGTAAAACGGGCACAGCAGCGTTTGTACTTCCTCCGCAGGATGAGAAGATTACACCTCCACCCTCCCATCCTCACCACATTCTACAGAAGCACAATTGAGTCGGTCATGACCAGCTGCATCTCTACATGGTGCGGCAGCTGTACAGCTGCGGACTGGAAGTGCCTTCAGAGAGTGGTGAGGACAGCAGAAAAAATCATTGGGACTTCTCTTCCTTCCATCATGGGCATTGGTTACAAACGCTGTCTGACAAGAGCTAAGGGCTTTACCAGAGCCCCCACACACCCACAATATGGACTGTTTACACTGCTGAACTCTGGGAGGAGGTACCGCAGCATGAAGAGCGGGACAACCAGGTTCTGCAACAGCTTCATCCCCCAGGCCATAAGACTATTCAACTCACAATCAAACCGAGGCTAGAACTTTCTTATACATTGCCACTTTAAAAACTTTCCTACATATCTATTTTACAGAACTACGCACATGAAGCACTTTTCATGGACACACTAAGCACTTTTACTGATCGCCTGATATAAATGTTATATTCTGCTGCTACTTGAAGAGCCAATGCAACAACATTTCGTTCAATGTGCACTGTGTCTATGTGTATACCTGAATGACAATTAAAGTTATATAATAAAAAATAAAAAATAAAAATAATAATTAAGAACAGCAGCCGTTAGATGGTCGAATGGCCTTCACCAAAGCCTGATGATTAAATCAGTGTGAAGAAGGGTCCCGACCCGAAACGTCACCTATCCATGTTTTAGTTTGGGTTTAGAGACACAGCGTGGAATGAAGTGAGTCCATACTGACCGATGATCACCCCACACACTAGTGGGCAATTCACAGAAGGGAATTAACGTACAAACCTACAGGAAGGAACTGCAGATGCTGGTTTACACTGAAGATAGACACAAAAAGCTGGAGTGACTCAGCGGGACAGGCAACATCTCTGGATAGAAGGAGTGTGTGATGTTTTGGGACATAGAAACATAGAAACATAGAAAATAGGTGCAGGAGTAGGCCATTCGGCCCTTCGAGCCTGCACCGCCATTCAACATGATCAAGGCTGATCATCCAACTCAGTACTCGAGTCAAGACCTCTCTTCACTACCCGACAAACCTGCACGTCTTTGGAGTGTGGATGGAAACTGGAGCATCCGGAGAAAACCCACGCAGTCACAGGGAGAAGGTGCATAAGATCGAACCCGGATCTACCAGCTCTACCTGCTGTGCCTCTGTGCATTCTGCTGGGGGCATTTTAGTTTTTACCGATGTGGTTACTATGTTTGTTTTGTTTCAGTTTCAGGTGATTTAGAAACCGGCATCTTTGCAGTTTACCTGGTGGAGGGAATGGACAAAGGACGTTTTGGGTCGGGAGCCTTGTTCAAACATCACCTGCCCATTCCCTCCATAGATGCTGCCTGACCCGCCAGGAAAACCCAGAGAGTTGTGCGTGTGTGGAAATCTCTGCCTCAGAGGGCGGTGGAGGCCGGTTCTCTGGATGCTTTCAAGAGAGAGCTAGATAGGGCTCTTAAAGATAGCGGAATCAGGGGATATGGGGAGAAGGATGATCAGCCATGACCATATATGATCAGCCATGATCACATTGAATGGCGGTGCAGGCTCGAAGGGCCGAATGGCCTACTCCTGCACCTATTTTCTATGTTTTCTATGTTTCTATGAAGGCAGGAACGGGGTACTGATTGTGGATGATCAGCCATAATCACATTGATTGGCGGTGCAGGCTCGAAGGGCTGAATGGCCTACTCCTGCGTCTATTGTCTATTGTTCCTCCAGCACTTTGTGCTTTGCTCAAGGATCGAGCATCTGCAGTTCCTCGTGTCTCCTTTGTAGCTTGTGCCGTGGTTTGATTTCTGAACTGCCTTTGGATCTGCGGAGTTATTTCACTGGTCCTCGGGGAAAGGGATACACAATTGAGTTATGAGCGTTGAAGGTGTTTAAAAATGCACGGGGCATTGGTCCCACTGGGGATAGAGTGCAGGATTCTCCTGCGCTCTCAACAGGGATTTATAAAGCAACAGTCAATATTAAAACTCAAGAACTGCTGTGGACATTTGTGAGGCTCAGGTTGTCTTTTTTAAATTTGCTTTAGTGGTTTCCTAATGCCAGATACTGTCGAGCCAAGCATTTCTTTCCAGGTTTACATTGAAACTGAAGATCAAATAAATCCTCTGTTAGTTCCTACGAGATTGTCACAGACGGCTGTGGAGGCCACAAGTCAGTGGATATTTTTAAGGCAGTGATAGATAGATTCTTGATAAGTGCGGGTGTCAGGGGTTACGGGGAGAAGGCAGGAGAATGGGGTTAGGAGGGAGAGATAGATCAGCCATGATTGAATGGCGGAGTAGACTTGATGGGCTGAATGGCCTAATTCTTCTCCTATGACTTAGGAAGGCAGTCCCACAGGAGTGTCGAACAACTGGCAGCCCCGCCAACAGTCTGTTTTTTCGTCTTTTTAATTATTTATTTTTTTTTATTTTTAGTGCGTTTTATAAGTTTGTGTAAATGTTCTCCGGTTTGTTTTATGTGGGGGGGTGGGCGGGGGGGGGGGGGGGAGGTCGGGGGAAACATTTTTATTCCGTTTCTAACCTGGCTGGAGATTTTCGGGTTGCATCCCAGGTCGCTCTGCGGCCTACCATCGATGGAGCTGGAGATTGTCAAATCACGGCACAAGGACTGACCTTGTGCCCCACCACGGGGCGCGGACTTAACATCGCAGCCGATCCTTTGCCTGGGATCGTTCCAACTGCGGCCTGCGGGCTTGCAGTCTCGGGAAGCACCAACGACGGAGAGGTTCGATCAGCCCCGACGCGAGGTTCGATCGCCCGGCGCGGGGGAGCTGAGGTCCCCCCGATGCAGGAGACGATCGCTCCGACGCGGAAGGCCCAAACGCCGCCAACTACGGGAGTTAAGATCGTCACATCAACGGAATGCTCGAGGCCCCCGACAAAGAAGGGAAGAGATTGAACTTTTTTCCGCCTTCCAACACAGTGAGGAATGTGGAGGAGTCACTGTGGTGGATGTTTATGTTAAAATGTGTTTTGTGTGTTCCGTTGCTTTTTATTGGTATGACTGACTTGGCAAATGAAATTCCTCATATGTTGCAAAACATACTTGGCTAATAAAGTATTATTGTGATTGGAAGATGAGATACAGCAGGGTCCCTCTCCTCTGCACAGCAGAACAATGACGCCCGGCGCAAGGGCAAAAGTCATCAAAGTTGAACTATGATTCCGGTCCCGGTGAGCCGTGGCCGTACGCCAGCAGCAATCCCAAACCGGGATTGGGAAGCAGCCGGGCCCCGCCCCAGCCCGTCCCCGGAGATCGGGAGAGGAGGAGGGTGGAGGGTGGAGGGAGTCGGCGATGGATGCGGAAACTGGACAAAGGGACGGTGGGTAGTGGGCTGTGGGCTGTGGGAGGTGATCGACCCGAAACATCACCTATTCCTTCACTCCATAGATGCTGCCTCATCCGCTAAGTTTCCTGAAGGGTCTCGGCCTGAAACGTCCCACTACGCTCATTCCCGTCAAACCCACTGTGGCTGAAAAAAAATCTGCAAAAATTTAGCGCCGACCAGACAGACGCTACAACTTTTTGCGCGACTGAGGAGATTACTCACAGTGACCACCCGTGGCGACAAACTAGTCGCCTGTAGTTGCCTAATAAACACGCCTAAGTGGGACAGGCCCATGAATCTGGAGATTTACAGCTGGAAAGAAACTGGGAACACAGTTAGAAATGGGAACACAACTAGACGGGTTTAAATAAGAATACCTCACCACTTTCATCACAAAGAAATGCCCTTGAGCCCAACCAATTTTATGGCCATAAGTTTTGAATTCATGAATTATAAATATTTCCTGTGCCTTAACATAAATCATTGCTAGACACCTGGGTGTCACTACATTAATAATATAGAATTATGTGCATTAATATATAGTCTGTGCAAACCAATGGAAAGCATGGTGGAGAAAAATAAAGTCAGTTATTAACTTAAAGAGAAAAATAAATGATTGCATCTGTTACCCAAAGCTGCATGTGATTCATTGGCCTGAATGGTTTATGTATAACTGGGAAGAAATTGAAGAAAGGGGATTACACTGAAGCGCCTCAGAAAGCAATGAAGGAGACAGTGCTGGAGTAACTCAGCGGGTCAGGCAGCATCTCTGGAGGATGGTTCCCAACCCAAAGCGTCACCTATCCATGTTCTCCACAGATGCTGCCTGACCCGCTGAGTTACTCCAGCACTCTGTGAAACGTCACCTATCCATGTTCTCCACAGATGCTGCCTGACCCACTGAGTTACTCCAGCACTCTGTGAAACGTCACCCATCCATGTTCTCCACAGATGCTGCCTGACCTGCTGAGTTACTCCAGCACTCTGTGAAACGTCACCTATCCATGTTCTCCACAGATGCTGCCTGACCCACTGAGTTACTCCAGCACTCTGTGAAACGTCACCTATCCATGTTCTCCACAGATGCTGCCTGGCCCACTGAGTTACTCCAGCACTCTGTGAAACGTCACCTATCCATGTTCTCCACAGATGCTGCCTGACCCGCTGAGTTATGGTGCAGCAGCATCTATGGAGTGAAGGAAATAGGCAACGTTTCGAGCTGAAACCCTTCTGGAAATAGGCAACGTTTCGGGCCGAAACCCGGAAGGGTTTCGACCCGAAACGTTGCCTATTTCCTTAGCTCCATAGATGCTGCCTGACCCGCTGAGTTACTCCAGCACTCTGTGAAACGTCACCTATCCATGTTCTCCACAGATGCTGCCTGACCCGCTGAGTTACTCCAGCACTCTGTGAAACATCACCTATCCATGTTCTCCACAGATGCTGCCTGACCCGCTGAGTTACTCCAGCACTTTATGCCCTCTTTTTGTAATTGAGCATCTGCAGTTCCTTGTTTCTGTCTTCAGAAAGTTTTTTAAAGTGCAGAGGTTCGTGTGAACCAGCGCTGGGATGGCTGCATTTGCTCGTAGTGTGGGTTTTCAATGGGTTTGTGTGGGTGTAGCAAGTTACAGGCAGGGGACATCCTACACGTCTTCCCAGGAATGAGTGGGTCAGCATATGATGTGCGTTTGATGGCACTGGGCCTGTGCTCGCACCTATTGTCTATGTTTCCAAATCTACCTCCTGGTTCATGGATGTTAGTTATCCTGTCTGTTGTGGTTTTTTTAAGAAGGAACTGCAGATGCTTGGAAAATCGAAGGTAGATAAAAATGCTGGAGAAACTCAGCGGAACAGGCAGCATGTGTGGAGAAGCTGCCTCACCCGCTGAGTTTCTCCAGCATTTTTATCTACCGTCTGTTGCGATCTCGGTTCCTCTAAATGTCGCTTTGTGCATCTTAATTACTCGACAATAGACAATAGACAATAGGCGCAGGAGTAGGCCATTCGGCCCTTCGAGCCAGCACCGCCTTTCAATGTGATCACGGCTGATCGTCCCCCAATCAGTACCCCGTTCCTGCCTTCTCCCCATATCCCCTGACTCCACTATTTTTAAGGGCCCTATCTAGCTCTCTCTTGAAAGTATCCAGAGAACCGGCCTCCACCGCCCTCCGAGGCAGAGAATTCCACAGACTCACCACTCTCTGTGAGAAAAAGTGTTTCCTCATCTCAGTTCTAAATGGCTTACCCCTTATTCTTAAACTGTGGCCCCTGGTTCTGGACTCCCCCAACATCGGGAACATGTTTCCTGCCTCTAGCGTGTCCAAGCCCTTAACAATCTTATATGTTTCAATGAGATGCCCTCTCATCCTTCTAAACTCCAGAGTGTACAAGCCCAGCCGCTCCATTCTCTCAGCATATGACAGTCCCGCCATCCCGGGAATTAACCTGGTAAACCTGCGCTGCACTCCCTCAATAGCTCGATCCCTCCTTTTTTTGTTCAACCAGGTTTGAAGAGTAAATTGTTAAAGGTTCCTTTTTATTTCTTTATTTTCCCTCTTCTTTCCCGTTCCTTGCCTGGTTCCATGATTTAGCAAATATTCCATCATTTTAATCCCTCTGGATGGCGTCGCCTCGGCTGCCCATCCCCGGGAGCGCGTAATTGGGGAAATAGATGCTCGTTTCTCCCCAGTCAAACTGCAGGCAGAGAAACTGCAGCAGCGAGTTCTAGTTCACAATGTAACGCAGGTAGCAAATAGTCACAGCAGTGGCGTTCAGTAGCAGCAGCCAGCTGCCGTAGTAGCACGGTTATGTCGGCAGGTGGCTGTAGGAAAAATGCCTGCAATGCACTTGTGTATGGGTGTGTGTGTGTGTACTTGTGTGTGTGTGTGGACTTGTGTATGGGTGTGTGTGTGTGTACTTGTGTGTGTGTACTTGTGTATGGGTGTGTGTGTGTGTGTACTTGTGTGTGTGTACTTGTGTATGGGTGTGTGTGTGTGTGTACTTGTGTGTGTGTACTTGTGTATGGGGGTGTGTGTGTGTGTACTTGTGTGTGTGTACTTGTGTATGGGGGTGTGTGTGTGTGTACTTGTGTGTGTGTGTGGACTTGTGTATGGGTGTGTGTGTGTACTTGTGTATGGGTGTACTTGTGTGTGTG
>NC_045977.1:41454899-41482399 GCF_010909765.2 Amblyraja radiata
CGCACTCACACTCGTGCTCTCTCTCACACACACACACACACACACACACACACTCGCGCACACATACTCTCTCTCATATCCACACACACACACTCTATCTCACGCACACGCACACAACACACACACACACTCACACTCACACTTACAACACATTTGCTAACGGCAATTTATTTTCCTTATTTTAAAATAAGCGAACACGATTTACACTTATTGTGAGTTATTTTAAAAGTCAATTAATCCAGAGCCTGCCTCTTGTACTTAAGTGCAGGTCTAAAATGTAATAACTGGCTATTTTCTCTGGTGCAAAATACTGAATGAATGAGTTTAAAAATGTTTTGTGTATGAACTTCTATATTTTGGTCCAACATAGTTTGAATAATGGTCTATGATTAACAGTGAGATTTGAACAATTAGACCTCATCTAGTACTTGTTTCTGATTCGACTGGCAATATAAGGCACTGCTACTTTTTCTATTTATTATTTAAAAACGTTTTTACAGTTTTTTAAATACGGGGGGGTTTAATAAATCACTAATGTACGGCACATATCCCAACCAAAGAGAGAGAGGATTTACTTGTACTAAATGCGGTTGAAATCGTCAATAATATTGAATGTAGATTTTTTGCATTCATCTTGCGTTTTGAGTGGCAGGATAGAGAGAGAGAGAGAGAGAGAGAGAGAGAGAGAGAAGAGAGCCTACTCACAGAAAAAGAGATGAAAATCAGGATGACTGCACATTGTCATGAGGTTAGAGTGCGAATTGGCACACTTCATCATTAAGATCCATTGGTTTAATTATTGATCTGAGAGATATCATCATTTAGGAAGTAGCAGATTTGAATGCGATAAATATTGCAGGTTATTTAAATGTTCCTCTTGAAACACATGCGCGTACAATAGATGGGTGCAGGAGCATCTATGGAGCGAAGGAAATAGGTAACGTTTCGGGACGAAACCCAGAAGGGTTTCGACCCGAAACGTTGCCTATTTACTTCAGGGTTTCGACCCGAAACGTTGCCTACTTCCTTCAGGGTTTCGACCCGAAACGTTGCCTATTTCCTTCAGGGTTTCGACCCGAAACGTTGCCTATTTCCTTCAGGGTTTCGACCCGAAACGTTGCCTATTTCCTTCAGGGTTTCGACCCGAAACGTTGCCTATTTCCTTCAGGGTTTCGACCCGAAACGTTGCCTACTTCCTTCAGGGTTTCGACCCGAAACGTTGCCTATTTCCTTCAGGGTTTCGACCCGAAACGTTGCCTATTTCCTTCAGGGTTTTTCGACCCGAAACGTTGTCTATTTCCTTCGCTCCATAGACGCTGCTGCACCCGCTGAGTTTCTCCAGCATTTTTGTGCACCTTCGATTGTCCAGCATCTGCAGTTCCTTCTTGAACACAATACAATATGTGTTTGCTCTGCATTATATGCCAAGGAAATGCAGCTATATGCAGTGTAATAACTGTAGGATTATTTACAAAGTTGCTCCTGTTCCTAATAACAAACACTGGTTTAAAATTCCACATTTGACCCAGCGAGTGGGATTTGTCAATTTACTGCAAGTGTAATAAACTTCCTGTTTGGGTTTGTGTGGCTTTGCATGGCTCGACCTCTCTGACACGAAGGGGCTGGGATTACGGTGTGATGAAATCTGTCCAGCCACACATTTTTTTTCTCGGGTCTCTTGCCCAGAGTAGGCGAACCGAGGACCGGAGGACATGGATTTAAGGAGAAGGGGGGAAAAGATTTAGGAGGAATCTGAAGGGTGACCTTTTTCGCACAGACGTGTGGTGGGTGTACGGAACAAGCTGCCAGAGGAGGTAGTTGAGGCTGGGACTATCCCAACGTTTAAGAAATTAGTTAGACAGATACAAGGATAGGACAGGTTTGGAAGGATATGGGCCAAACGTGGGCAGGTGGGACTAGTGTAACTGGGACATGTTGGCCGGTGTGGGCAAGTTGAGCTGTAGGGTCTCTGTCCACAATGTATCACTCTATGGATAAGCATCCAGAGAACCGGCCTCCACCGCCCTCTGAGGCAGAGAATTCCACAGACTCACAACTCTCTGTGTGAAAAAGTGTTTCCTCGTCTCCGTTCTAAATGGCCTACCCCTTATTCTTATTAATGTTGCCAAACAATATTTGTTCTTTGGTCAAGGGCTAAATATTGTGGCCATGTTGACTTTTCACTGAGGTCCCTGTTCGACAGAGGGGCAGGTGTTAATGGGCTTTTATTAAGTAAACTTTGATTACTTGTTAACGAAACACATGGTGCTAGATGAGGTGGTTATCATCAGTGGAAATGCATTTCGTTGTCTCTGTACTGTACACTGACAATGACAATTAAAATTGAATCTGAATCTGATCATCAGTGGACTTAATGTGCTCTAACTGCAATGTATGTTTGCTAATAGTACTGGAAAGAGGAAGCTACAGAAATGGATGCGCATGGCTTTTACAAGACTTTTTTAGAGCTTTGTTTCGTACACCATCGAAACAGGTGAGATGCAAAATATGTACGTCTCAAGTCAAACTCCAGTACAACAGGTAGAGCAAAGGGGAAGATACAGAGTGCAGGATATAGTTCTCAGCATTGTAGCGCATCAGTTCCACAGACAGAGTCCAATGTCCGCAATGGGGTAGAGGTGAATCGGACAGTACCCTAGCTTATGGAAGGACCGAACTGTTCAGAAGCCTGATAACAGAGGGGAAGAAGCTGTTCCTGAGTCTGGTGGTGCGCGCTTTCAAGTTTCTGTACCTTCTGCCGGACGGGAGCGGGGAGAAGGGGGAATGACCGGGGTGGGACAGGGACAAGTCTTCGATTAGTATACTTTCAGATTAGAATCACAGCTGATCAGGTAGTTTTACTGATGTTGACCCCTTGACTTGGAAATGGCAGCCACGATAGCAAAGACCCCAGTAATATGATCAGACTTCAAACACCAGTTAGAAACGTTACTTATTTTGACAGATGCTGTGAAATAGATTTTGAAGGCAGAGCTCGCACTCGGTTTGTTTAAGGTTAAAGGAATCGGAAACTTAGAGCCTATGTCAGCAGATTTCACAGGAGTCTTCCATGACTCATAGATTTCTTCAGAGGGAATAACTATCCTGAATGGCAAGGGATGAAGCAGGAGGATTAGTATCTTCACTGAAACATATACTTGCGCTTGCAGTTTTCCTGAGCTGTACAAATTGAGCAGCAAGGGTGATGTGAGAATGTTTTATGATTTGTCATTCTGATTTGCGAGGAGCCCTTTCGAATTAATTTACCAAGATTTCAACAGTAAATGGCAACGGGAAAATTGCAGGTGGAATCTATCCAGACTTCCACTGTGAAGTCCCACACTCCCACCTAATATAGGAATCCCCACACAGTCTTGAGCCAGCCCTGTAAAAACACTGTTGTTTAGCTTAGAGATATAGCATTGAAACAGGCCCTTCAGCCCACCGAGTCGGCCCCTTCACACACGCTGGCTGCATGTCACCACACTTTCCTCATCCACTCCCTACACAATTTACAGAGGGGCCGATTAACTTTACGAACCCGCACGGCTTTGGGATGTGGGAGGAGACCAGAGCACCTGGTAGAAAGCCAGGCACCCTCGGGGAGAACGTGCAAACTCCACACACACAGCAGGCAGCACCCGAGGTCAGGATCGAACCCGGGGGTCTCTGGCGCCGTGAGGTAGCGGCTCTACCCGCTGCACCACCGTCCAGACTGATCCCTGGGATGTCAGGACTTTCATATGAAGAAAGACTGGATAGACTCGGCTTGTACTCGCTAGAATTCAGAAGATTGAGGGGGGATCTTATAGAAACTTACAAAATTCTTAAGGGGTTGGACAGGCTAGATGCAGGAAGATTGTTCCCGATGTTGGGGAAGTCCAGAACAAGGGGTCACAGTTTAAGGATAAGAGGGAAGTCTTTTAGGACCGAGATGAGGAAAACATTTTTTTTTCACACACAGAGATTGGTAAATCTGTGGAATTCTCTGCCACAGAAGGTAGTTGAGGCCAGTTCATTGGCTATATTTAAGAGAGATGTGGCCCTTGTGGCTAAAGGGATCAGGGGGTATGGAGAGAAGGCAGGTACGGGATACTGAGTTGGATGATCAGCCATGATCATATTGAATGGCGGTGCAGGCTCGAAGGGCCGAATGGCCTACTCCTGCACCTATTGTCTATGTTTCTATGTTTCTATGTAAGCATGAGAGATGTGAACATGGACCCGCCAACATTTACTGGATTTGTGAAGAGAAAAACAAATGTGGGTGATCTGACATAAGGATGGAAACATAGAAACATAAAAACATGGACAATAGGTGCAGGAGTAGGCCATTCGGCCCTTCGAGCCAGCACCGCCATTCAATGTGATCACGGCTGATCATCCCCAATCAGTACCCCGTTCCTGCCTTCTCCCCATATCCCCTGACTCCGCTATTTTTAAGAGCCCTATCTAGCTCTTTCTTGAAAGTATTCAGAGAACCGGCCTCCAACTTTCTCATCTCTGAGGCAGAGAATTCCACAGTCCTTTTATAATTTTATATGTTTCGATAAGATCCCCTTCCCCTCATCCTTCTAAACTGAAAGCACTCGGATGACTATCTAACAGTGGATAAAAGTCAAACGTATTCATCATCAAAGCCGGGACCTAAAGCATGTCAGGCCCTTTATATGTGAACTGGGAGGCTAGTCAATTTTGAATAGTAATGACAGATGGAGCCATTGTAACTGCTTTTTATTGTGGTTATGAAATCCTTGTAACCCCCTTAACTTAATTACACTCTCTTACAGCTCCCTTTCAGTCTTTCTTATAATGAGTGCCACTTAAAATACTTTAATCCACGAGGCCTTTTGCAATAAGATTGTGGCTTAAAAACACCACGGCACAGACTAAAATGCTGGAGAAATTCAGCGGGTGAGGCAGCATCTATGGAGCAAAGGAATAGGTGACGTTTCGGGTCGAGACCCTTCCGGGTCTCGACCCGAAACGTCACCTATTCCTTTGCTCCATAGATGCTGCCTCACCCGCTGAGTTACCAGAAGGGTCTCGACCCGAAACGTCACCTATTCCTTCGCTCCATAGATGCTGCCTCACCCGCTGAGTTTCTCCAGCATTTTCATCTACCTTCGATGTTTCCAGCACCTGCAGTTCCTTCTTAAACATGGCCATGGAGTAGAGCATTTAAGAGTAAACAGTTCCTTTAAGTCAGGACACTTTTTACTGTAAGTTTGAATCGATCGCTATTTTAATACGTTTCAGAACCGGCCTGCATCCCCCTCCGAGGCAGAGAATTCCACAGACTCACAACTCTCTGGGTGAAAAGGTGTTTCCTTGTCTCCGTTCTAAATGGCTGACCCCTTATTCTTAAACTGTGTGTGGCCCCTGGTTCTGGGCTCCCCCAACATCGGGAACATGTTTCCTGCCACCAGCGTATCCTCTGCCTCCAGATGCTGCCTGTCCCGCTGAGTTACTCCAGATTTTTGCGTCTACCTTCATCTGTTAAATGTTGTTATAGTACCTGCCTCAAGGACCTCCTGTGGCAGCTCGTCCCATCCACTCACCCCCCCCTGTGTGTGGAGAAGTTGTCTCATTTATTCTCTGCATTCAGCACTTTCACAATGTTTGTAGCATTTTAATCCCCCGGTGAAAATGCTTTATGGAAACAATTAGAAATGCAAATATACCGAACCGCCTCCGGGAAAATGCTGCAATAACACCAAGATGTCTTCCTACGCGGGGCCTCCTGCCAGCTCATGAGTTAAAGCTGACAGCACTAACAATGTAGTGTGCCTTTTAGTTTATGCCTTAGATGAACAAATATGATTGTCTTTCATTTTCCGAGGTTTATAGGGAACAGAATTCCTCTGGCTGTGTTGGGAAGCTGTATTTTTGCTTATTAATATATTGACGGTAAAACACCCTGGAAACCGTTGCATGTTCTTTCAACACTAGAATCCTTCGGGTGACTAACGGCGGTCTGGAAATGCCAATGGCCACAGCGGTGGAGTTGCTGCCTCACAGCGCCAGAGACCCGGGTTTGATCCTGACTGCGGGCGCTGTCAGTGTGGAGTTTGCCCGTGACCTGCGTGGGTTGTCTCCGGGTGGTCCGGTTTCCTCCCACACTCCTGCTGTTGAAGGTGGGACGTTGTGTCACGCCAGGGTCTTGGGCCTGTCCCACGTCAGTTTCGCGACAGTCCGTTGGCTCACGAAGATTTTGTTCGCTACAATAATTTCGGAGCCCCGCGCGATGTCGCACACAACTACATACCCTCCGCGCTTCTCAATGGACCATACGATGCCCGTGTGCCTCAACTTGACCACGAGGTCACGTAATATGCGTGCCAAGGACACGTAAATAGGACAGGCCCTTAAATGTTTGTAGGTTAATTGGCTTTGATACTAATTGTAAATTGTCCCTGGTGTGTAGGATAGTGTTAGTGTGCGGGGATCGCTGGTCGGCATGGATTGGAGGTCCTGTTTTCACGCTGTATCTCTAGATAAACTGAGCACTGGGACAGCTTGCCCACCATCCACCTTTTACCATGTGGGCAGTGCTGTCAGGTTAAGGTCAAGTTAAGACTATATTTTAACGACTTTGGACAAATTCTACAAAATGGTGCTGGAAGTGTCACGAGGTGTTCTGTCTACTGTCGTGCAACCTACTGTTTTTACACTCTTGCGCTGGGTCTGATTGTGACCATGTATGGTATGGTTTTGTGTAGGAAGGAACTGCAGGTGCCGGTTTAAACCGAAGATGGACACAAAAAGCTGGAGTAACTCAGCGGGTCAGGCAGCGTCTCTGAAGAGAAGGAATGGGTGACGTTTTTGGTCAAGACCCTTCTTCAGACTGGGAGTCAGGGGAAAAGGCTCTCCTCGGTCTGAAGTAGGGTCTCGACCCGAAACGTCACTTTCTTTTCCTCCAGAGGCGCTGATAATCGAGCTGACAGTGTGGTTTTTACTGGAATGTTTGCAAAACTTTCAATCTGCCGAAGTACGTGAGAATGAAGTGGCAACGACGTATTCAAGAGAGAGTTAGATTTAGCTCTTGGGGCTAACGGAATCCAGGGATATGGGGAGAAGGCAGGAACTGGGTACTGATTGGGGATGATCAGCCATGATCACATTGAATGGCGGTGCTGGCTCGAAGGGCCGAATGGCCTACTCCTGCACCTATTGTCTATTGTCTCTCAGAGAAAACCCACGCAGGTCATGGGGAGAATGTACAAACTCCATACAGACAGCACCCATAGTCGGGATCGAACCCGGGTCTCTGGCGCTGTGAGGCAGCAACTCTACCGCTGCGCCACCATACTGTGTTCTAGGTTGATCACCTCTCCTGAAGTACAAGATAATTTCACAATGGTTTACCATCTAATCATGTTGAGGGCACAATATTGGGGATGATTGAGATGATGTTTTCATGTTTTCCCTGAAATCTCCTGATTGGGAGCAGAACTAGTTATCAGTATTCATGAAGTCATTGATGGTATTCCGAGCGTGATATTGTTCCGAGATCCAACTGTGCCGTTTTCATTTCTTCCCGGGTACTGATGACAAAAATCTTCGAGCAGTAAAATTTGATTATTGACTGAAATAGTTCAGTATAGTCTTCGAGATGTAGTGCGGAAACAGGCCCTTCGGCCCACTGTGCCCGCACCCGACCAGCGATCCCCGCATGCTAACACTATTCTACACACACACACTAGGGACATGTTTTACATCTACACCGAGCCAATTAACCTACAAACCTGCACGTCTTTGGAGTGTGGGAGGAAACCGAAGATCTCGGAGAAAACCCACGCAGTGACGGGGAGAACGTGCAAACTCCGTACAGACAGCGCCCGTTGTCGGGATCGAACCCAGGTCTCTAATGCTGCGAGGCAGCAACTCTACCGCTGCGCCGTAGGGTGGTGTGGATGGAGGTGAAATTGGTTTTGTTTAAGAAGCGTATAATACGAGTCTTATCCGGCTTCAACTCTGGGCCTCCAAGGCAGATTGTAAAGATCGTTTAACCCCACTTTGAATGTTTAATGAGCTGAAAGAGCCTGCCCCAACTGACAGGCGGGTCTGGTCACCCCTTGATCGAGGCGCGGGCGTTGCTCTCCAAGGGCGGTTCTGCTGAAGGGTTGGGGTTGGGCTACAACCTGCTAACATTCTGCTTGACTGGAGCCTGAACTGGTACTGCCTGGCAGCTGCTGTGTAAACGCACCCAAAGGAATACATAGATAAGCGGCACACGGAACTGGCACTTCCACAGTGTTTAATTGTTGCCTGTCGTCTGCTCTGACGGTGGGACAATGAAACTATTTCTCTCTGCGGCCGAAGTGTCTCGTTAACACGGTTACACACCGAAGGATGAATGGGGGTCCCGGCGTGGGGGGGCCACCGTGGGGGGGGGGGGGGGGGGGGAAGAACACACGAGGACCCGGCGTTGTGGTACTTTGTAACTTTGTAAATGCCCTTTATCGGCCCCTCTTTACATACCTTGCATCAGCAAGAAAATAATTTCATTGTGGCTTGTCACTATGTGACAATAGAGTGTGCGTTCACTCATTCAGATTAGTGTTTTATCTTCAGATTTCTTGTTGTTACGAGTAGCATGGTACAACGAGAAGCTTTGTGTAAGAAGGAACTGCAGATGCGTCTTGATTCCCCCACCCTAACTCTCAGTCTGAAGAAGGGTCTCGACCCGAAACGTCTTGGGTCGAGACACCGTTCCATATCCCCTGACTCCGCTATCTTTAAGAGCCCTATCTAGCTCTCTCTTGAAAGTATCCAGAGAACCTGCGTGCGTGTGTGTGTGTGTGTGTGTGTGTGTGTGTGTGTGTGTACGTGTGTGTGTGTGTGTGTGTGTGTGTGTGCGTGTGTGTGTGGATAGACACAAAATGCTGGAGTAACTCTGCGGGTCAGGCAGCATCTCTGGAGAGAAGAGATGGGTGATGTTTTGGGTCGAGACCCTTCTTCAGACATTGTTCATTTGGTCCAAGCTGCCTCCCCCGAGCTGATTGTAAATAAATTCAAGGCCAGCCAGGCAGCTTCCAGACGTGGGACGTGCCCCCTGTCAATAACAGGCTGCGGCATCTGCCTATGCAGTGAAATGGCACCATCGCAGCTCCAAAGGTGCAGTACAGTAAAATGCCGACATCAACTGTGGATCAGAGGGAGCCTAAGGAAAAGCATCTCGACCCGAAACGTCACCCATTCTTTCTCCCCGGAGACGCTGCCTGTCCCGCTGAGTCACTCCAGCATTTTGTGGCCATCTTCCAGCTTTTTATTCCTGTTTCAGCCTTTTCTCTTTTCATTTCCAATTTGTGGGAAGTGCAAGCCCTAAACGCAGTGTCTGCAGCACAGTCTTGCTCTCAAGAATGTTATTGATTTTTCTGCATCTATCAAATGGGAGTGAAATTAGATATAGCTGCAGCAATTTTGAATGATATGTTATTGCTGTGGGTGCAGGGTGAATATTTGGATGTGATCGCCTGCATTTGATCTCCTAAGAGGTTTTGGTAATATTTGATCATTGTAGGCTCGTGCTGCTGGAAGTGCTGGCTTGTCAAGCACTCAATTTAAGATCCTGGTGAAGGAAATGTAACGATGGCAGATTTCTGATGTCTGGCTGCACCCAGCGTTTTGGTTTAGTTTAGATACTCAGCACAGAAACAGGCCCTTCGGCCCATCGAGTCCGCACCGACCAGCACTCTGCCATTTACAAATTTTTACCAAAGCCAATTAACCCACAAACCTGCATGTCTTTGGAGTGTGGGAGGAAACCGGAGCACCTGGAGAAAACCCACGCAGGTCACAGGGTGAACGTACAAACTCCGTACAATGGACAATAGGTGCAGGAGTAGAGGCCATTCGGCCCTTCGAGCCAGCACCGCCATTCAATGTGATCATGGCTGATCATCCACAATCAGTACCCCGTTCCTGCCTTCTCCCCATATCCCCCGACTCCGCTATCTTCAAACACTTAGACTAAACACTTTTTCTCACAGTGAGTTGTGAGTCTGTGGAATTCTCTGCCTCAGAGGGCGGTTCTCTGGATACTTTCAAGAGAGAGCTAGAAAGGGCTCTTAAAAATAGCGGAGTCAGGGGATATGGGGAGAGGGCAGGAACGGGGTACTAATTGTGGATGATCAGCCATGATCACATTGAATGACGGTGCTGGCTCGAAGGGCCGAATGGCCTACTCCTGCACCTATTGTCTGTTTGGATTGAGTATCATATACTTATTGGAAATCCTCAATCTCAAGCCACAGCTTTTGAGACATTTGAACCTTATTTCTATTGGCAGATTTGCCTGTTGCTTTCTGATTGCTTGACTTGGCATAATTGCCAGTGCATAAGGAAACATGGCATTCATTTTTTTCCTTTGTTTGCAAAGACACCTGAACATTGTGATAGAATTGAACCTGCCAAGTGTGCGCCAGCACTTCTCAACACGCCGCTGAAAACTCCGGTTGTTTTGACAAAATCATTTGGTCTCGGGATCACCGACTGAATCGGTGTGAGATCATTTTTGCTGGAGAGGAAATTTGTATTTTGACAAGTGCAAATTAACTGCAGAAGATGAGGCGAGGAGAACATTGTGACTGAGCTCCCAAACGAGACAGAAAATGCTCATTTAAATTCAAGATTTACAAGCTTACTTTCAACCAGAGTAGTTAAACCCCTGTCCCACTGTACGAGTTCATTCCAAGAGCTCTCCCGAGTTTGCCCTGATTCGAACACGGAGATTTACGGTAATGGCCGCTCGTCGGTACTCGGGGCTCTCGTGGACATTTTTCATCGTGTTGAAAAATCTTCACGAGTCTTCCCGTGCTTACCTGCCGTTAGCGAGTCTTCCCCAGTACCTTCCGTTAGCGCTAAGAGACGTCCCCGAGCTCCAACGTACCCGCTACGTTCATTCTCCGTGCTTACCACGAGTTTGATTTGTTGTAAACTCGGGAGAGCTCTTGGAATGAACTCGTACAGTGGGACAGGGCTATAACACTCTCAACAATTAAAGAGACCTGTCGATTATTTTATACATTCAGAAGATTATTGACTTCCATAGGGTCAAATATGATCTGGTTACATTTGTTTTGAGGGCTTTTTTCATTTGAGCAGTTGACTGTTCAGTAGCGATGTTAGACTTTGGAGATGCAGCGTGGGAACAGGCCCAGCATCCCCTCCCCGACCAGCGATCGCCCCCTACACTAGCACTAACCTGCACACTCGGGACTTGACTTGCACACTTGAGTCTGAAGAAGGGTCTCGACCCAAAACGTCACCTATTCCTTCGCTCCATAGATGCCGCCTCACCCGCTGAGTTCCTCCAGCATTTTTGTCTACCTTCGATTTTTTTTTTCCCAGCATCTGCAGTTCTTTCTTAAACACTAAGAACAATTTATAATTTTATCAAAACCAGTTAACCTAGAAGGCTGTACGTCTCCGGAGTGTGGGAGGAAACCAGAGCACCTGGAGAAAACCCATGCGGTCACGGGGAGAATGTGCAAACTCCGTACAGACAGCACCCATAGCCAGGATCAAACTCGGGTGTCTAGCGCTGTGAAGGCCTGTCCCACTTACGCGACTTTTTCGGAGACTGCCGGCACCCGTCATAAGTCGTTGCAGGTCGACGAAAATGTCAACATGTTGAACATTATTGAACATTGAAACGTCACCTATTCCTTCGCTCCATAAATGCTGCCTCACCCGCTGAGTTTCTCCAGCATTTTTGTCTACCTTTGATTTTCCAGCATCTGCAGTTCCTTCTTAAACATTGAGCAACTAGATCTCCTCAACTTGGTCAAAAAGGCCCACTTCAAAATTTAATCGGCACTCTACTCACTCCGACCTGCGCGAGATAACCACTGATGTGTTTGCGCAGTTATCAACCAGAACCAGATAGTGTTAATGTGCGGGGATCGCTGGTCGGCCCGGTCCCGGTGGGCCGAAGGGCCTGTTCCCCCAATGTCTCTCTTAACTGGGCCTAATTTGAGGAAGGAGATTCTTGCTATTGAGGGAGTGCAGCGTAGGTTTACAAGGTTAATTCCCGGGATGGCGGGACTGTCATATGCTGAGAGAATGGAGCGGCTGGGCTTGTACACTCTGGAGTTTAGAAGGATGAGAGGGCATCTCATTGAAACATATAAGATTGTTAAGGGCTTGGACACACTAGAGGCAGGAAACATGTTCCCGATGTTGGGGGAGTCCAGAACCAGGGGCCACAGTTTAAGAATAAGGAGTAAGCCATTTAGAACGGAGATAAGGAAATGACGAGGAAACACTTTTTCTCACAGAGAGTGGTGAGTCTGTGGAATTCTCTGCCTCAGAGGGCGGTGGAGGCAGGTTCTCTGGATGCTTTCAAGAGAGAGCTAGATAGGGCTCTTAAAGATAGCGGAGTCAGGGGATATGGGGAGAAGGCAGGAACGGGGTACTGATTGGGGGATGACCAGCCATGATCACATTGAATGGCCTACTCCTGCACCTATTGTCTATTGTCTATTGGACTAAATGGGTTTGTGTCTTTTTATGAATGAGTTCCTCGTGGCCACGGAACGAAGGTAGAAACTGGTTTCCGAGTTCCTTTAACACTGACAGCGTGACTCCTCAAGAATGTGAAATGAAAAGTGTTGTATAGCTGCAGAAAATGTCTTAGCGACCTGTAAGGAAGGAGCTCTACAGGACTAAGTGGACAAGTGGCTCACGATTCTTGCTTAAAATTCTATGTACCAGGAATTTGTAAATGGAACACAACCACACACTTCTCAGCGATACATTTTTCTTTTTTTTAATCTTTGAAAAGCCAAATAAAAAAGAATTTGACCGGGGAATCTGTGCTGTTCCTTCCAAAGCCATTCGGCCCTTCGAAGCAGCTGGCTGTAATTGGGTGAATTGTTACAATGGATTTAAGAAAGCAATCAAATCAAATGTCACTTCATCCTAATAATTTTGACCAGAGGGGAAAAAATATATTCTCTCTTCAGGGGAAGCCGGGGGGAACGGTGGAGTTCGATACTGGGATCCGGCAGTGAGGAATTCTCTTGCATCCCAGACAATTCTCATACATCCCAGACAATAGATATTGGTGCAGGAGTAGACATAAGTGCTGGAGAAACTCAGCGGGTGCAGCAGCATCTTTGGAGCGAAGGAAATAGGCAACGTTTCGGGTCGAAACCCCAAGGGGGTTTCGGCCCGAAACGTTACCTATTTCCCTTTGGGGTTTCGACCCGAAACGTTGCTTATTTCCTTCGCTCCAAAGATGCTGCTGCACCCGCTGAGTTTCTCCAGCACTTTTGTCTACCTTCAATGTTCCAGCATCTGCAATTCCTTCTTAAACAGATGCAGGAGTAGGCCATTCAGCCCTTCGAGCCAGCACCGCCATTCAATGTGCCACTAATCTATCAGTACATTCCATGTCACTATTGAAGGTCTGAAGAATGGTCTCATAGAAACATAGAAACATAGCAAATAGGTGCACGAGTAGGCCATTCAGCCCTTCGAGCCAGCACCGCCATTCAATGTGATCATGGCTGATCATCCCCAATCAGTACCCCGTTCCTGCCTTCTCCCCATATCCCCTGACTCCACTATTTTTAAGAGCCCTGTCTAGCTCTCTCTTGAAACCAAGGGACCTGGAGGTAGAATGGTGAGTTAGAAGATTTTTGATATGGGGAGGGGTGCAAGCCCATTAAGGGCTTTGTAAAGGAATAAGAGGAGCTTGCACATACTGCATGGAAACTGGTCTCTTGACCCACTGAGCCCACGCTAACCATCCATCACCCGTTCACACTGGTTCTATGTTATCCCACTTTCACATCCTCACCATCACGAGGGCCGATTTACAGAGGGCCGATGAACCTACAAGCCTCTAGATCTTTAGGGTGCGGGAGGAAACTGGAGCACCCAGAGGAAACCCGCCTGGTCACAGGGAGGTAGACAAAAATGCTGGAGAAACTCAGCGGGTGAGGCAGCATCTATGGAGCGAAGGAATAGGTGACGTTTCGGGTCGAGACCCGGAAGGGTCTCGACCTGAAACGTTACCGATTCCTTCGCTCCATAGATGCTGCCTCACCCACTGAGTTTCCTGAAGGGTCTCGACCCGAAACGTCACCTTCGCTCCATAGACGCTGCCTCACCCGCTGAGTTTCTCCAGCATTTTTCGTCTACCTTCGATTTTTCCAGCATCTGCAGTTCTTTCTTAAGCACACGGTCACAGGGAGAACGTGCAAACTCCACACAGACAGCACCCGAGGCCGGAGGACCTCGGAGGATGTAGATTCCAGAGGACATAGGTCAGAGGATCGGGTGGACGCACAGAGTCTCTTGCCCAGAGTAGGGGAATCGAGGACCAGAGGACATGGGCTTACAGTGAAGGGGAAAGATTTAATAGGAATCTGAGGGGTAACTTTTTCACACAAAGCTAACAATGGCCTGGTTCCTTTATCATTTTAATTCATTCATTTGTTCCACATCTCTCCCCATCACCGTCTATATATCTCTCATTTCCCTCTCCCCTGACCCTCAGTCTGAAGAAGGGTCTCGACCCGAAACGTCACCCATTCCTTCTCTCCAGGGATGCTGCCTGTCCCGCTGAGTTACTCCAGTTATTTGTGTCTGTCTTCCCTTGAATGGACACTGGGGAAGTCAGAGCTCCACAACTCTTCCCTCAGCTCAGTGCTTCCACTGTTTAAAGCCGTGCCGTTGCAGACCAAGTTACACTGGGTAACTCAGCAATGACCCATTGTAGATTCACATATATATTGTTCTCATAGAAACATAGAAACATAGAAAATGGTGCAGGAGTAGGCCATTCGGCCCTTCGAGCCTGCACCGCCATTCAATATGATCATGGCTGATCATCCAACTCAGTATCCCGTACCTGCCTTCTCTCCATACCCCCTGATCCCTTTAGCCACAAGGGCCACATCTAACTCCCTCTTGAATATAGTCAATGAACTGGCCTCAACTACCTTCTGTGGCAGAGAATTCCACAGATTCACCACTCTCTGTGTGAAAAAAGTTTTCCTCATCTCGGTCCTAAAAGATTTCCCCTTTATCCTTAAACTGTGACCCCTTGTTCTGGACTTCCCCAACATCGGGAACAATCTTCCTGCATCTAGCCTGTCCAACCCCTTAAGAATTTTGTACGTTTCTATAAGATCCCCCCTCAATCTTCTAAATTCTAGCGAGTACAAACCGAGTCTATCCAGTCTTTCTTCATATGAAAGTCCTGACATCCCAGGAATCAGTCTGGTGAACCTTCTCTGTACTCCCTCTATGGCAAGAATGTCTTTCCTCAGATTACGAGACCAAAACTGTACGCAATACTCCAGGTGTGGTCTCACCAAGACCCTGTACAACTTCACAAGTTATAGGAGCAGAATTTGGCCATTCGGCCCATCAAGTCTACTCTGCCTTTCAATCATGGCCGACCTATCTTTCCCTCTCAACCCCATTCTCCTGCCTTCTCCCCGTAACCCCTGACCCGTCTGCTAATATTTGGCGACTTCTGCACCTAAATATCTTTGGTCATTGTAGCTTTGCAGTTCAATGCTCATCATTTGGGGAACACTTTGGATATTCTCTCCTTGACATTTCTGGCAGTTAGTTTTGCTGGCATTTTGTTCCCAGTCCACCAGGGCTGAATAAGGCTTCCCGATCTCTTGCGCTTCACCTTCTAATGACTTTGCGCCAGTCTAAGCATAGGGCAATAAGGAGAGTGTCCAAGAAGGAACTGCAGATGCAGGACAAAAATGCTAGATAAACTCAGCGGGTGAGGCAGCATCTATGGAGCGAAGGAAATAGGCAACGTTTCGGGCCGAAACCCTTCCGGGTTTCGTCCCGAAACGTTGCCTATTTCCTTCAGCGTTTCGTCCCGAAACGTTGCCTATTTCCATCGCTCCATTGATGCTGCTGCACCCGCTGAGTTTCTCCAGCACTTTTGTCTACCTTCGATTTGAGATGGGCACAAAATGCTGGAGTAACTCAGCGGGACAGGCAGCATCTCTGGAGAGAAGGAATGGGTGACGTTTCGGGTCGAGATCCTTCTTCGACCCCAAGACGTCGCCCATTCCTTATCACCAGAGACGCTGCCTGTCCCACTGAGTTACTCCAGCATTTTGTATCTATCTTCGGTTTAAACCAGCATCTGCAGTTCCTTCCTACACATATGTGAAGAGTTGGCTGGGAATGTTTTGGTGAGACTGGTTGAGTATAGAAGTTGGGATGTAATGTTAAAATTGTACAAGGCATTGGTGAGGCCAATTCTGGAGTATGGTGTACAATTTTGGTCGCCTAATTATAGGAAGGATGTCAACAAAATAGAGAGAGTACAGAGGAGATTTACTAGAATGTTGCCTGGGTTTCAGCAACTAAGTTACAGAGAAAGGTTGAACAAGTTAGGGCTTTATTCTTTGGAGCGCAGAAGGTTAAGGGGGGACTTGATAGAGGTTTTTAAAATGATGAGAGGGATAGACAGAGTTGACGTGGAAAAGCTTTTCCCACTGAGAGTAGGGAAGATTCAAACAAGGGGACATGACTTGAGAATTAAGGGACTGAAGTTTAGGGGTAACATGAGGGGGAACTTCTTTACTCAGAGAGTGGTAGATGTGTGGAATGAGCTTCCAGTGAAGGTGGTGGAGGCAGGTTCGTTTTTATCATTTAAAAATAAATTGGATAGTTATATGGATGGGAAAGGAATGGAGGGTTATGGTCTGAGCGCAGGTATATGGGACTAGGGGAGATTATGTGTTCGGCACGGACTAGAAGGGTCGAGATGGCCTGTTTCCGTGCTGTAATTGTTATATGGTGTTGAGATGAAGGGCGGACAACAGCTCAAACAGAAATGGATCTCTGTGTTCATTTGGCAAGCAAATCCTAAAGTAAGTAAAATGTAGCAAATTTGAGAAATACTGCACTTGCTTAAACAAAGAAGGTTAATAAAGGAGATACACAAACAAGATATTATTATTGATGTGCTTACAGCTTCATTAAATTCCCCTTAAGGATTGCATTGAGGTTCTGGATCATTTGCAATAATAATTACCCTGTGATCAATTGACTGCATCTGACATTGTGCCTGTCATTTTCTAATGTGAAGCCCATCTATAATGGAGAGTCTGGAGAGCCTTTGTATCATGCGAGCTGGAGCCTGAGTGAGTGGTTATTATTTGCATAGTCGGCACTTTTCACAAGCAGACTTTCACTGGCTTCAACTTCTCTTGGCGAATATATTGGTGCAAAGCAGATTACATCAACTGCTGCCAACCAAACCGATCGCACACATTACCTCATCCTTTCGACAGTAGTATTTTTGAGCTGATAGGGGATTTTAAGATGCTGTCAACCGAAACTGGGATAGCAAGTAGGCAAGAAATGCTGGAAAAACTCAGCCGGTGAGACAGCATCTATGGAGATAAGGAGTAGGTGAGGTTTCGGGTCGAGTCGGGTCGAATCTCTGGAATTCTCTGCCACAAGAATGTAGTTGAGGCCACAGTTCATTGGCTATATTGGGACGACACATGGCACAATGGGCTAAGTGTTCGGCTGGCAACCGGAAGGTAGCCGGTTCGAATCCCGCTTGGAGTGCATACTGTCGTTGTGTCCTTGGGCAAGACACTTCACCCACCTTTGCCTGTGTGTGAATGTGTGTGAGTGATTGGTGGTGGTCGGAGGGGCCGTAGGCGCAGATTGGCAGCCACGCTTCCGTCAGTCTGCCCCAGGGCAGGTGTGGCTACAGAAGTAGCTTACCACCACCGAGTGTGACTGAGGAGTGAATGAATAATGCGATGTAAAGCGCCTTGAGTATTAGAAAGGCGCTATATAAATCCCTTCCATTATTATTATTATTATATTTAAGAGGGAGTTAGATGTGGCCCTTGTGGCTATAGGGATCAGGGGGTATGGAGAGAAGGCAGGTACAGGATACTGAGTTGGATGATCAGCCATGATCATGTTGAATGGCGGTGCAGGCTCGAAGGGCTGAATGGCCTACTGCACCTATTTGCTATGTTTCTATGTTTCTATGAGACCCTTCTTCAGACCTTCAATAGTGACATGGAATGTACTGATGTACGGTGGCGCAGCGGTAGAGTTGCTGCCTCACAGCGCCGGAGACCCGGGTTCGATCCTGACTACGGGTGCCGTCTGTACGGAGTTTGTACGTTCTCCCTGTGACCACGTGGGTTTTCTCCGGGTGCTCCGGTTTCCTCCCGCACTCCAAAGACGTGCAGGTTTGTCGGTTAATTTGGCTTCGGTAAAATTTGTGAATTGTGTGTGTGTGTGTGTGTGTGTAGGATAGTGCTAGTGTTCGGGGTGATCGCTGGTCGGCACGGACTCGGTGGGCCGAAGGGCCTGTTTCCACTCTGTATCCCTAAACTAAACTAAACTCCTTTCATCTCCGCTGAGATGCCACCATTGTACAAGCTCCTCCATTTGTAGTATAAACGCAGATTTCATCAGATTCGTGTTTCACACTATCGTTGTTACTCTTGACATTTTGAACTTCTAGCGATAAGGTCACGTGTGGTTCCTAATGGCCCTGTCCCACTTACCCGACTGTTTCGGCGACTGCCGGCACCCGTCATAGGTCGTTGTAGGTCGCCGAAAATTTTCAACGCGACCAGAAAGACGCTACGACTCTTTGGGCGACTGAGGAGACGACTCACGACCATACAGGCGACATCCAAAGCCCTCGTTCCCCAATTTCTCCTCTAGCTCAGGCCCTCGAGTCCAGGCAATATCTTCTTCAATCTTCTTCACACTCTTCACAGCGTAATGACATTCTACCTCGAGCAGGGTGACCAAAAGTGTACTCTATACTCCTCGATAACATCTGCACATCTGTAACAGAATGTCGCAACATCTACACTGTAAACTTTCTGGACTGCCCTATCAACCTGTGGTGCCAAATCCAGGGACCCTACTTCTCACTGAAGCCTGCTGCCTGACCCGCCCAGTTACTCCAGCACTCTGTGCCCTTTCGCGTAAACCGGCATCTGCAGTTCCTTGTTTCGAGGTTTGCTTATATTTTGTGTCACATGCCTTCTCTTCATCCCGGTCTTGTTCTGAAGTTCAGGCTGGAGTAAGTGTCATCAACGAGCGGAAGCCAGTGCTCTCATCATCCCCAGAGACCATGCGGATGGATGCCAAATGCAGTATTTCACGTGGATTACGGAGACGGGCAAGGTTCGGAATGGGAAGCCCACGCCTGATGAATTAAATCTTTGACGTTTTGAATGATGCATAAGCTGCATATAATCCCTAAAAAATATGTTTGATTTAAGCAAGGAGGCTTGTAGTTCAAACTGAGCATCAGGAGAGGCTATAATTCAGAGATGGGCTCTCTGTGTACATGCCACGTTGAAATGTATGGCTCTGCTGACTGAGATGCAGCATAAATATCCACCAGGTTTTATTTTAGTTTGGTTTAGAGATACAGCAGGGAAACAAACCCTTTGGCCCACCGGGTCCTCACTGGCCAGCGATCCCCGCACGCTAACACCATCCTACACCCACTAGGGACAATTTTGACATTTACACCAAGCCAATTAACCTACAAATCTGTACATCTTTGCAGTGTGGAAGGAAACCGAAGATCTCGGAGAAAACCCACGCAGGTCACGGGGAGAACGTGCAAACTCCGTACAGACAGCGCCCGTAGTCGGGAGAGAACCCGGGTCTCTGGCGCTGCATTCGCTGTAAGGCAGCAACTCGACCGCTGCGCCACCGTGAGCGTGTGGGTGGAAACTGGAGCGCCCGGAGAAAACCCACGCGATCACAGGGATGACGTGCAAACTCCGTACAGACAGCACCCGTAGTCGGGAGAGAACCCGGGTCTCTGGCGCTGTGGGGCACCGTGCCGCCATCAAAGCCTCGTCCTCCTATGCACGGGCAAATATGTTTTTCTGCCCAATATCTTGTTAAGTTCCAGTGTGATTAAATCCTTACCAAGGCAACCCCTGTTACATATTTGCGTTTAGCACAGATGTCACGCTGAAGTCAATGACCCGGTTACTTGATGGCAAGTCTATATAGTTGCTCATCCACATTGACTTCTCTGCATGAGAACAGAACTCCACAGCTTAACGATTATGATCCAATCTCAATAGTTCTTCTACTTGTATCCATTCATGATTTTGGCAGGAGACCAAGCCTGCGTTTAATAAAATATAACAAGATTAATTATTAAATTGTCTTATTTTACAGCAAGTGAACTTGTTGAACAATAGTCACGTGCGGGCACAGAGTGCTGGAGTAACTCAGCGGGTCAGGAAGCATCTGTGGAGAACATGGATAGGTGACGTTTCACAGAGTGCTGGAGTAACTCAGCGGGTCAGGCAGCATCTGTGGAGAACATGGATAGGTGACGTTTCACAGAGTGCTGGAGTAACTCAGCGGGTCAGGCAGCATCTGTGGGGAACATGGATAGGTGACGTTTCACAGAGTGCTGGAGTAACTCAGCGGGTCAGGCAGCATCTATGGAGCTAAGGAAATAGGCAACGTTTCGGGTCGAAACCCTTCCGGGTTTCGGCCCAAAACGTTGCCTATTTCCAGAAGGGTTTCAGCTCGAAACGTTGCCTATTTCCTTCACTCCATAGATGCTGCTGCACCATAACTCAGCGGGTCAGGCAGCATCTGTGGAGAACATGGATAGGTGACGTTACACAGTGCTGGAGTAACTCAGCGGGTCAGGCAGCATCTGTGGAGAACATGGATAGGTGACGTTTCACAGAGTGCTGGAGTAACTCAGCGGGTCAGGCAGCATCTGTGGAGAACATGGATAGGTGACGTTTCACAGAGTGCTGGAGTTACTCAGCGGGTCAGGCAGCATCTGTGGAGAACATGGATAGGTGACGTTTCACAGAGTGCTGGAGTAACTCAGTGGGTCAGGCAGCATCTGTGGAGAACATGGATAGGTGACGTTTCACAGAGTGCTGGAGTAACTCAGTGGGTCAGGCAGCATCTGTGGAGAACATGGATAGGTGACGTTTTGGTTCGGGATGCTTCTATTATTTTACAGCTTCTTCCCAAAGTGATTACCCAGTTGAACACTACAAATATCAACAAATTACAAACTTCAAACTATCTCGGTAACTCGAGGGATTAGGGGTTTTTTGTTTTTTTTTGCACTAAGATTTTTTTGAATTTTATATAACAATTTTTCATTTATGATCTCATCCACGAGCACAGTGTTTACAAACTGTTTCATTTGTTCCCTTTTGGGTACATATGTAGATTAAATACTCTGGTCTTGACTTGAGCATACAGATGCTACTTTCAAATCTCTTCTGTGGGAAATGGTCTTGAAACTGAAATGTATATCCCTTGAGCAAGACTGTTCAATCTGACCAAAAGGTCATTCGGCATTTTCTGGAAGTGGTCTGAAGAAGAGTCTCCACCCGAAACGTCACCCATTCCTTCTCTCCAGAGAAGCTGCCTGTCCCGCTGAGTTACTCCAGCTTTTTGTGTCTATCTGCAGTGTGAACCAGCATCTGCAGTTCCTTCCTACGCATTCTGTATTTTAGAATTCATTTCATGAAAGTGTTGAGAAATGTGGCTATTTATGAAGAGACAAAGTGATTATATTACATAAACAAAGTAATTCAATAGGATACAGGATTCAATAATGTTTATTTATATTGCCTATGGCTCATTAGACCAAACAACTTTATCCTTTAATATAACAAACTCAATTTACAATGAACCAATTTGAGAGATGATTGTGTTAATCTTAAAATGCGATTCATCTTTATCTCATTCAGACTGTCTGAGACCAAGTGAACCTCTCATTCTGAAGAAGGGTCTCGACCCGAAACGTCGCCCATTTCTACTCTCCAGAGATGCTGCCTGTCCCGCTGGGTTACTCCAGCATTATTTGTCTATCTTCAGTTTAAAGAAGCATCTGGAGTTCCTTCTTACACATGTTCTCCACAGATGCTGCCTGACCCGCTGAGTTTCTCCAGCACTCTGTGAAACGTCACCTATCCATGTTCTCCACAGATGCTGCCTGACCCGCTGAGTTACTCCAGCACTCTGTGAAACGTCACCTATCCATGTTCTCCACAGATGCTGCCTGACCCGCTGAGTTACTCCAGCACTCTGTGAAACGTCACCTATCCATGTTCTCCACAGATGCTGCCTGACTCGCTGAGTTTCTCCAGCACTCTGTGAAACGTCACCTATCCATGTTCTCCACAGATGCTGCCTGACCCGCTGAGTTTCTCCAGCACTCTGTGAAACGTCACCTATCCATGTTCTCCACAGATGCTGCCTGACCCGCTGAGTTTCTCCAGCACTCTGTGAAACGTCACCTATCCATGTTCTCCACAGATGCTGCCTGACCCGCTGAGTTATGGTGCAGCAGCATCTATGGAGTGAAGGAAATAGGCAACGTTTCGAGCTGAAACCCTCTGGAAATAGGCAACGTTTCTGGCCGAAACCCGGAAGGGTTTCGACCCGAAACGTTGCCTATTTCCTTAGCTCCATAGATGCTGCCTGACCCGCTGAGTTACTCCAGCACTCTGTGAAACGTCACCTATCCATGTTCTCCACAGATGCTGCCTGACCCGCTGAGTTACTCCAGCACTCTGTGTATATCTGTAATCTGATACACAGATCAGGTATCCCTCCCTGGGTTACCCACACAGACATTGGTTCCTCAAAACAGCAAGGATGATGTTTGCATCACAACTCCCCCACCCTGCTCTCACCCCCCTCCCCCTGCACCTCTCCACCCTTGGCCATCAGCCCGGACTTTGCTGGCTTTACCTTGCACTAAACGCTATTCTCTTAGGTATCTGTACACTGTGGACGGCTCGATTGTAATCATGTATTGTCTTTCCGCTGACTGGTTAGCACGCAACAAAAAGCTTTTCACTGTACCTCGATACACGTGACAATTAACTGAACTGAGTTTTGATGTGAACACCATGACAATTGCACTTGAACTGACGCCATGACTGTTTAAGGTTGACAAAAGTGCTGGAGAAACTCAGCGGGCGCAGCAGCATCTATGGAGCGAAAGAAATAGGCAACGTTTCGGGACGAAACCCCAAAGGGGTTTCGGCCCGAAACGTTGCCTATTTCCTTCAGGGTTTCGGCCCGAAACGTTGCCTATTTCCTTCAGGGTTTCGGCCCGAAACGTTGCCTATTTCCTTCAGGGTTTCGGCCCGAAACGTTGCCTATTTCCAGAAATGAAGAAGCAGGTGCTAACTGTGTGTGTATGACATGCGCAAACATTGCCTATTTCCTTCGCTCCACAGATGCTGCTGCACCAGCTGAGTTTCCCCAGCACTTTTGTCTACTCATGACTAGGGAACCTCTGTATAAAAGCTATTTTAACATTGCGGGCATAATATTTTTTCCTGTGCATTGTAAGGCTGTGCATCGTTTCAAACTATTTTAGAATCCAAGATCACCCAATTAATTCCTCTGATATTTTCATCGATTTTACTCTGTTCAAATAACATCTCTTCAAGTTGTCCTTTTTGTCAATAAATCTTATCTTCTTGAAATGTCATTAAATTCTTATTAAAGTGTTAAAAACAATCCAATTTAATGCCTAGGAGGTTAAAATGTTTTGTTAGAGAACTACAATCACTTGCATTTATTTTGATGGCTACTGCTGCATTTTTGGATGCATTTTACAATCAAGTAGCTGAAAGGGCCTGTCCCACTTGCTCGATTTTATTCGATGACTTAAGGGCCTGTCCCACGAGCATGCGACTCCATGCGGCAAGCGCGACCTAACGTGGTCGCTTGAGCCGTACGGCCTCGCGGGGCCGGTCCCACTTCGATTGCCGGAGCCGTATGGAGTTGTGCGGAGCTGGTTCCCGACATCGCGCGGGGCTCCGAAAAACTGACCGTGTTCAAAAATTCCGTGCGGCAACGGCCAGCCGGCCCGCAGCCGCCTTGGCGCCGTACGCACCGCCTCGACGGGCATACGCTGCGTCTTGACGCCATACGTCACGCGAAAACTTCCCAGCGGACTTCGCTCGAACTTCACGTCACTCACTCGACCTCCGCGCAGCCCCCGCTTCCGGTTTGGTCGCGCTCGCCGCACGCTCGTGGGACAGCCCTTTAGTCATAGTCGCAGCAGGTCGCTGAAAATTTTCAGTACGTTGAAAATCCAGCGGCGATCAGGAAAAGGTACGACTCTTTGGGCGACTACTCACGACCAAACAGGTGTCACCCCGCGACACGCATCACCCCACGATCCTGACTATGGGCGCTGTCTGTACGGAGTTTGTACGTTCTCCCCGTAATCTGCGTGGGTTTTCTCCGAGATCTTCGGTTTCCTCCCACACTCCAAAGATGTACAGGTTTGTAGGTTCATTGGCTTCAATAAATTGTAAATTAGACAATAGACGATAGGTGCAGGAGTAGGCCATTCGGCCCTTCGAACCAGCACCACCATTCAATGTGATCATGGCTGATCATCCCCAATCAGTACCTCGTTCCTGCCTTCTCCCCACATCCCCTGACTCCACTATTTTTAAGAACTCTATTTTTGTCCCTATTGTGTGTTGGATACTGTTAGTGTATGGGCCAATCGCTGGTCGGCCGAAGGGCCTGTTTCCGCGCCTTATCTCCGAAGTATAAAGTCTCTAAGGTCTACTCTGTGAGCACCATAATAAACAAAAAAAAAATTTAAATATATCAAAAACAAACAATAACAGTGCAAAAAACAAAATTGGACACAGTCGTTACGACAAACATAGAAACATAGAAAATAGGTGCAGGAGTAGGCCATTCGGCCCTTCGAGCCTGCACCGCCATTCAATATGATCATGGCTGATCATCCAACTCAGTATCCTGTACCTGCCTTCTCTCCATACCACCTGATCCCTTTAGCCACAAGGGCCACATCTAACTCCCTCTTAAATATAGCCAATGAACTGGCCTCAACTACTTTCTGTGGCAGAGAATTCCACAGATTCACCACTCTCTGTGTGATAAATGGGACGCACGTCTGTGAGCGGATGGCGGGCATGTCTATCACGTGTACACATGGATCCCGCCCTGGATGGCTGGCATCAACTCACGTGTTCACAGAAGGGAGACAAAAATGCTGGAGAAACTCAGCGTGTGAGACATGCGCGGATTGCACGAGGCTGCCTCACCCACTGAGTTTCTCCCGCATTTTTGTCTTTTATTAACACACAATATTTCATTCTCACAGACAAGTTCCCTTCAGCTGATGTGGCATAATTTAATGAGCTGGATTTAATAGGATTAGCATTGCCATTAGCTGCCTGTGAAGTGCAAGGTGTTCTGATTTATATTATTTTTAAATACATTTTAAATGACAAATTTACTGTTCAGCTGGATGATCTTCCCCAATAAGGGAACAACAAATACTGTGGATACTTGGAGTGGGGTATTAGCCGGGCTATTAATTACATTGCAAATGTTTACAGTGATATCCGCACATACCTGGAGGGAGATCTCATAGAAGTAAAATCAACAAATCAATTAGGATTACTATTCGAATGGAGGCTTTCTGGATGTATTTCCTTAAAACACTGCTGTAATCGCATTGAGAGTCAGCTCATGTCAAAGGGCTTTTTTTCCCGTAATGTTCCTATCGTGCAGAGCATGTCAAAATATATTCACGGTGGCGCAGCGGAGGAGTTGCTGCCTTACAATGGCTTGCAGCGCCGGGAACCGACTACGGGTGCTGTCTGTACGGAGTTTGTACGTTCTCTCCCGTGACCTGCGTGGATTTTCTCCGAGATCTTCGGTTTCCTCCCACACTCCAAGACCCACACCATCCTGGAAGACCCACACCATCCTGGCCACACACTCATCTCCCCGCTACCTTCAGGTAGAAGGTACAGGAGCCTGAAGACTGCAACAACCAGGTTCAGGAATAGCTACTTCCCCACAGCCATCAGGCTATTAAACCTGGCTCGGACAAAACTCTGAACATTAATAACCCATTATCTGTTATTTGCACTTTATCAGTATATTTATTCATGTGTGTATATATTTATATAATGGTATATGGACACACTGATCTGTTCTGTAGTCAATGCCTACTATGTTCTGTGTGCTTAAGCAAAGCAATAATTTCATTGTCCTATCAGGGAAACATGACAATAAACTCACTTGAACTTGAGATGTGCTGGTTTGTAGTTTAATTGGCTTGGTAAATGTAAACATTGTCCCTGGTGGGTGTAGGATAGTGTTAGTGTGCGGGGATCGCTGGTCGGGCTTGTTTCAGCGCTGTACCTCTAAACTAAACGAAGACTCTAGCAATGATTGGGGAGACAGTCAGAAACTTTTTCCCTGGTCTAATTAACCATCTAGATGCACAGTGCATATCTCCCTGACCCATACCTTGTAGTGGGGGTCAAGGAACGAGCGTTCACGTCGATCGCGGCCCTGTTTCCACCAACACGCACAAGAAGCGGCAAGACAGACACCATTGTATGCAGATGCCGCAAAGTGTGTTCAACTCTGGCTGAACAACTTCTAATCTTGTGTGTGGACTCGATCAGAAGAAGAATACCTTCTAGTGCATGGTAGACAAAAGTGCTGGAGAAACCCAGCAGGTGCAGCAGCATCTATGGAGCGAAGGAAATAGGCAACGTTTCGGGCCGAAATCCTCTGGAAATAGGCAACGTTTCGGGCCCGAAATCCTTTTGGAAATAGGCAACGTTTCGGGCCGAAACCCCGAAGGGGTTCGACCCGAAACGTTGCCTATTTCCTTCGCTCCATAGATGCTGCTGCACCCGCTGAGTTCCTCCAGCACTTTTGTCTACCTTCGATTTTCCAGCATCTGCAGTTCCTTCTTAAACACCTTCTAGTGCATTGTTGATGAAACCTTAACATAGGAAATAGGTGCAGGAGGAGGCCATTCGGCCCTTCGAGCCAGCACCGCCGTTCAATATGATCGTGGCTGATCATCCACAATCAGTACCCCGTTCCTGCTTTCTCCCCATATCCCTTGATTCCGTTAGCCCTGAGTGCTAAATCTAACTCTAGTCTAGTTAGGACATCATCCCACTAAAATACCGCTCAGATCCTTTACCAACTGGTCGGAGGTGCAGCGTTGCAGGCTAACAGGTTATAACAATGTTTACAGGAGCTTTTAGAGGGTCGGGTGCGTTTCGGGCGCTGCCGTTTCGTCGCCGCTGTTTCGGTGCCTCCGTTTTTATAATCTGTACTCATCAGAACCCTAACCCTAACCCTAACCTCTGTAAATACCTCCAGATAAATAAAAATGTTCCCTGTGTCACAATACTCCGGGATAGTGAATTCCAGACATTCATCACCCTCTGCAAGAAGTTCCTATGCCAAGGATATTGCAAGTGAGATCAGCTTTATGTTAACAAGTTTGGAAATTGGTTTCCACTGGCCCACCACTGTGGCACCCTAACCCATACCCTAACTCTAACCCTAACCCTAACACCCCGAAACGGAGGTGCCGAATGGTACCATTCCGCTTTTAGATGCCTCTACCCACAGAGCTTCCTCCTAGATATGCCAGAACAATGTAGGATTGCAAA